>NC_136635.1:5402827-5437827 GCF_949748355.1 Melanostigma gelatinosum | reverse complement strand
GGATTGATCAGAGTGGATCATAATTCAAGACTGTCTTTCATGTCCTCCTCCAGATGGCTCAATGCCTCCCCCAGTCAAAATTTCTGGACAAGTATTTAGCATTCTCTTTCTCATCAATCGACCTCATTCAGGGGACCTGTGTACGTACAACAGGGAGCTCAAGTGAAAGGAACAAAAAAAAAAGGGAAACTGTCCCGCAGGGCCAGAATTCTAATTTCCAATCAATCATAAAGACGTACTGCACGATAAGACCTATGATGACAGATTAACAGATAGCGCCAGGAGCCTGAAAGTGTGCCAGACTAGACAGGACCTCATTGATAATAATCTCAAACTCCAGGAATGAATAGGGCATATATTTCATCAGGCGTGATCCAACTAGTATTAGACTGAGGCAATCTGCGGCGGGAAAAACAGAGTAATGAATAGGCTGCCTCCTGTATTGACTTTGAGCCCTCCTCTCTATATCTTCTTGTCTCTCAACGCAGGTGATCCAGACTGTCAGCGCGGTCGACAAAGACGACCCAACCCAGGGCCACTACTTTGACTATCGTCTCATCCCGGAGATGCTAAACAACCCCAATTTCACCATCAAGAACAACCAGGGTGAGCAACAAAAGAAATGGCAGAGAAGTAACTCTTCTTTTTTTTCTTTTTGGCAGAACGACTGATGTTTCTGTAAATTTCTCCAATGGCTTTCCGGACTAATCTCCAACCCGTGACGTGTTAGCCGTGCTCGAGATGAAATCTGGTGGATCAGTGTAGCTCACAATTAGCAGATGTGAAATTGTGTGGACACCAGCTTCTTTTTTACTCCCCAGTGCATTTTGAGGGAAACTAAATGAATGGGATCCAAATGGCTTTTCCCTGGTAGTCTTGCAGCTCAATGTAGGGTGACGTCCTAGGAGCTGCGTTGCAGCGTGGCAGATGGTGCTGAATTTATTTACTAAATACTCAAATTGGTTTATTTGCCCGTTTGTCTTCATTCCCCTTCTCCTGCCTCTCCTCCATAACCGGCTCCGAACAGGCTGTGTTCATGATGACATTGTGTAATGTTTTCAGCTCAGGGCAAATAATCTTCATATGGCACGAGCCTTCTGTTTTCGACGCTGAGGCTGCAGGCTAACTCACTGCAAGAGTCCATAAAAAGCAGGTCATCAAATGGACTAGCCTGTCTTTTGAAAAAAAATACCAAAACCTTACGTACGTTAGCAGGCAGTGTAATACTCACAGGCAATGACACATTTAGCAGTAACCAAAGGAAAAATTGTTACATTTTTTTTCTGTCACACACGCAATAACCCTGTCAAAAAATGTCAAGTCAAAAATGAAGGGCTGTTTAACAGGCACAGACTTGCTGCAAAGTACTCAGTATTAACAGCGGATCAACCTCAAAGTGTATTCAAATTGCAGGTTCCTGAACCTTGCCCTATTGTTAAGAAGAGATTTAATACTTTCTTAAGATTATAAAACAGATAAAATAACCCACTAGAAAATATTTCACCACCAACAGTAAAAAAGAGCCAGCATTCTTTCTCATTTGCCTGAAACCACAGTAAACATATGTTGTGGTTCAGCTCTCTATATAATACATACAGCACCGACCACTTGTCAATGGTATTGCTAATTCCGAACAGAGAAAATAATCTCCTTTGCACCGTCTCCCCCCCAGCACTTCAGTGACTATTTCTATCTGAATCGGCAGCTGTGGGAGACGCTTGAGTGTAAAGGGCCCTGCTCCTGTGAGCCTCGGTGGCTTGCTTTTGTTCGAAGAGGTTACAGGCTGCCTGCCCACACTGAGGAAGATGGCTGAGCTTCTGACCACCTGTACACAAGATATCGAGCACTCTGACAACTCTGCGTTCAGCAGGTGGGGATGCAACAGAGCAGAGCAGGCCAGACTCAATAATTGAGACAACATACATTCAGCACGCTGCCAAGAATGAAATTCTGCTGATAGAAAGTCTTTTCCAAGGCTCTTTTGAAGACATTCCACTTTCTTCTTTTTTCCTAAGCAACAAAATGCAGATGTGGCTCATGTTGGCAAACTTTAGTCATCAATATCTTTACAAAAATGTACATTACTGAGTCGGTTCAGTGACTTTATCACTCCTCTCTACTGTGGCTAATGTTTTAGCTTTTAGCATTAAGTTACATTGACACAATTCAAGGTCCAACCAAATGAAAAATACTGAACCAACTACAAGTGAAATATAATTGCATGATGTTTTCTTCTGCAACAGCATATAAATTTATGATTTATACCCAAAAGGGGAGAAATTCATATTTTGCATTTCTTGACTTCATGACTGTAGACCAGTCAGATTACTCTTTGAAAACGATTGTGTCCACACAGAGAGATAATTGTTGTGTCTTGTCAGATAGCTGCGTAACTATCACATTTTTTACTTTTTATAGTGGGATCAGGCAGAACTTGTCATTGGTCATCTATTGATTGACAGCGACACTAATAGCCAGTCAACAGTCGGGACAAAACACAAAAAGCCGAAACCAGCTGTAGCTTTGTGTCTAATGTCCCCGTCTCCCCCTTCAATCCTTGTGAAGGAGCTACCAGACAAACAACCACCGGGAAAATGCTGACCAAAGATTGCTGATTGTGCCGGCTAATTAGCTAGCAAGCTAAAGCACAGTGAACAGCGCACGCAATCCTACCTACCAAATGTCGGCATCCGTCTGTTTAGATGTTAATTATTGTTGTAATTTTTCTCTGTTACTACTACCAGGACAACAATGTTCTTAGCATGTGTGCTGCATATTCAAGTGCAGGTGTGCTTTTATTGTGTCAAAGCCTCTGTGAGGAAAAAAAAGCTTTCAAGAGGATACACCACGAATGCTCCTTTAGCCTCCAACTGTTTCTGCAGTCAAAAACCAATAAAATCAATCTAAGAATCACTTTTTACTGCTCTGAATCTTATTAGTGTACACTATGCAGTAGGTTGAATGAATTATGAATAAGTAAGTTATTTCATGTCGGTGTCAAGTGCTCCATTTATATATTAATTTAAATATGCACAATAACACTGCACATTCTGCACAACAGTCCATTCAGATTTTTCAGACTGTTGGTGTCACTTCTGCTGTCGCTTAATATATTAATATTATAAATGTATACAGTTTTTCTTTTTCATATGAATCCATCAGTCGCTAGATGAAACAATTGCAATGTGGCCTAATAGAGAGCAATACAAAAGAGAGGTCATCAGTTCAGCTGCTGTTCTCTTTGAGTAGCAGACTTTATGTCTGGATGAATTGATGGGCAGGATATGTTTGATTCTATTTTTAACATCAATAGTCACCAATAAATTGAAAAAGACCTGTGTACAAGGACAAGCCCTCATGGTTCATTACAGGATAGCAGATACTTGCATACTTCGCGATGCACTGCTGAATGATCCAAATGAAACAGGACACGTTGGTGCTCACAAAGCAGAGTGGACCACTTTGTGGCAGCACTCGTAAGAAAATAAATCTGAGCATATGCTCACATGAATTACAGATTGTGCAAAGCAAATACTTCCATCATGAAGCATCCCATCCTTTGATTAAGTTTGCCCCGTCACTCTCTATCACCAAATCTATTTCCCCCCTCCCTCCTCGGTGCACCCTCAAGCAGAGGCAAAGGTTAGACCATCGGGAGTCTTGTACGTTTTCCACGAGATCAGCGGGAGTAGATTCTTATGTGGATGCAAGTGTTTGATAATGTGAGCAGGGTGAGGAGGGCCAGCTAATGAGCAGACAGCTTCACAGAAGTGTCATCAAAGAGCAGCTGGCACCTTTCTGGGTCGACATGTGCCGTCTTCGAAGTCAGTGTCGCCTGCCGCGAGTCTTTGGCTTTTGAAAGGGGGGCGCGGGGGGGCGGGGGTTTCCAGCCGACTCGGGCTCGCCTTCCCTCAGAATTCCCAAATTGGTCTGTCGAGAGAAAAAAGGGGAAGGTGGCTGAAATCCATCTAAGGCACTGGGATGTTGGCGCGCTAGAGGGGCTAGTGACGATTGCTGTGAGATGAGTTTACCCTCATGGTCTTCACACGATATAATAATAGAAGTTCAGTCTGTTGCTACCATGCATAATAAAGGTGTTTTCTTTGTTCAGACATTCTTGCAATGCAAATTCATCTCTAGCTTTACCACTCTCTTGCTCACAGACAATTCAATCAGTGTTTTGGCCAAGCACGATACCTTCCGCCGACAGAAGCAGGAGATGTACTTCCTGCCAATCATTGTGACGGACAACGGGAACCCACCGATGAGCAGCACCAACACCTTGACCATCCGAGTGTGCGGGTGCAGTAAGGACGGCGTCGTCCAGTCCTGCAACGTGGAGGCCTACGTCTTACCCATCGGCCTTAGCATGGGAGCTCTCATAGCCATCCTGGCCTGCATTATACTGCTGTTAGGTGAGGTATTTCTTTTGTGCGTTGCGGTATATTAACTGAGTTGGATTCACAGATGTACTTGAAGCCTTTCGTAATCCGACCTCGATGAATGGTCTGCTTGTATGAACAGAAATTCCTCTTGTCAAAGGCTTGACCTAGATTTCTTCTTCTTTCTCCCTTTTTTCTTTCAATCTGTCTTTCTGACAGTAATAGTAGTACTTTTTGTGACCCTGAGGAGACACAAGAATGAGCCTCTGATTATAAAGGATGATGAGGATGTGAGGGAGAATATTATCCGCTACGATGACGAAGGAGGTGGCGAGGAGGACACAGAGGCGTTCGACATCGCCACGTTGCAGAATCCAGATGGCATCAACGGTTACCTGCCGCGCAAGGACATCAAGCCCGACTTGCAGTTCATGCCGCGGGCGGGCCAGCACTCCGGCCCGAACGGCGTGGACGTGGACGAATTCATCAATGTGCGGCTCCACGAGGCAGACAATGATCCCACCGCGCCGCCTTACGACTCCATCCAGATCTATGGTTACGAGGGTCGAGGATCCATTGCCGGCTCCCTCAGCTCACTGGAGACGGCGTCGTCGGACTCGGACCAGAACTATGACTATCTCAGAGAATGGGGCCCGCGCTTCAGAAGACTTGGGGAGCTCTACTCTGTGGGCGAGAGCGACCGCGAGACCTGACCTTTGGTTTGTTCGTCAAAAAAGACCTTTCCGATTTCTTTTCCGTCCACATACTTGTGTATTAAACGCTAGGGGGTTTGCTGGCTTTTAGAAACAGGTGTTTAAAAAAGTAAAAAAAACAAAAAAAACAGTTAAGAACAAGGGAGGCCACCTTTTTGTATTCTTGTTAGAGTGAGGTATAGCAGTCGTCATCCACTACGTCAAGCGCATTGTAATTGTTGAGCCAAACAATGTCTTTCTTAGGAGATCTATGATTATTGTGGACTGTATCTTAGATTCCGTTGTGGAGTGTCTAGCAGTATTTTGGGTGTTAGTCATTTGCTGTGACTGCCAGTAGCAGAAGAATCCTGGGATTGCTGGCGGTTGCCCGATGAAGGGAACTCACGGATACCGTCGGGTTCTCTGAGCGGACACTCCAAGCTCCATGGACAGCAAGCTGGATCTCAGGAGCTGCATAGGGACTCTTGTTTCCCCTCTCCCTAAGCCGCCCAGCTGATCGGTGTTGTGAGACGAAATGACAATGAAAAAGCAATATATGGTCTACATTACAATGATGAATGTATGTGTGATTTGAAAAAAAAAAAAAAGAAAAGCAAAAAGACAAACCAGTATTGGCTTTAAGGTGAATTTGTTAGCATTTGATATGTTCTCTGGTGGCCACATTTATAAACTATCTAAAGCCCAGAGAGGCTTGCTTTATACAACTCTTTGTATTTACACACTACAGGTGTGGGTCGCAAGTGTTACTAGCCTATAAAAGACTGATGTGAAGACAAAAAAGAGAAATGTAGAAACTCTGAGGCCTTCTTTTTACAGAAGCAACATTAAATACAATTGTAATCTACAGTTTTTTTTTGACAAGATATGTTGATTCTTCATTATCGTTGTATGAGTTAGTTTGTTTCTTCCTGTGCTGACAATTTGAAGTGAATGTGTTTAGATTATTTCACATTCAGCTGTTTTTTCAACCACTTGAACACTATTCCACAGCAGCCAGACCATATCATCTATTGCGGTTGGTACTATAGACTAGATAAGCAAGCAGAATAGAGCTCTAAGTAACTGCAACGATCAAATTAATTGGGACTGCAGGAATGGGACCTTTCTGACACATGCTAATTCTGTGTAAAATATATCTCACAATATAACCTGAGGTACAGCCAGTGAGCGTCTGAGCACAATAGTCCAATTGATACCTGAGTATGTGACTCTCCAAACATTAAATCTCATTTAGGAAACGCAGATTGCATTCGCCCAGGAAAAATGAAGACTCAAATCCAGACCATGTGCATATTGTGCTTACACTGTATATCAACAAAAAAAAGACTTGTTCTGTACATAGAGTTACTGCTGACGTCATTAGCTTTCAATGAGGTGGTAGGTTTGTCTCTGCACGTTAGCTCTTGCACATAATGAGAATTTCAATGGCACTACAGCTGCGTGCATACTCAGTTTGTACTGATACAGTATTATGGCAGTTCTCGGTAGACTAAACAATATATATGGAATAGTCCTACATGCAGATCATATTTTGTACTGTGCTTTAATGCTTATAAATGTGTATGTTCAATTATTTACTCCCTGTACTGTAATCTAAGATACCCTGTATTGTTTCCTACTTTGTGAAATATATTTTTATAAATATTGCTGAATGGGTGTGGTTTTGTTATGCAGTTGACAAGTTGCAGACAGAAGGGGGACTGACAAAAGATGCTGTTGGTTGCATTATGGGAAATCTAGGATCCAGTGATTTGGGAGCGTCATCGGGACAAAACATGAAGCGCTTTGATTTAGACCATCCTTTGTTAATCTGTGTCTTGTACAATACTACTGTGAATGGTCCGAGTAACCCTTTAAAGAGCCGTTAGTTTACTCTGCAATGAATTCCTGGGTCTGTTTGATAAGAGGCGTTGTTTGGATCTTGAATCATCGGGGGCTTAGTGTTATGGTCGGTTATTCTGGACCCATACGCAGACACCGGGACGACAGGATAGGTGAAATAAAAGGTTTTATTCAGTTGTTGGTGGATCCGGTGGAACATGCAGGTTGGAAGGTGAGGCGGTGTGAGTGGCGGCGGCTGGGCGGCGATGTGGCACAGGAATCTTGAGGCAGAGGGAAAACACAAGTTAGTTGCAAATCGAGAAAACTAAGTTCATTAACTCTAAGAAGAGGTAAAAGCTCAGCGGGACCGAGGCTGTAGCTACCACTGAGCTGACCAAACAATCTGCCGATGAGACTGAAGGAAGCTGGGGTACTTGCGCTGTCGGTGATGATGGTCTGATTGTTGGCAGGTGTGGAGATGAGCCCAGGTGCCGGATGATTGAAACCGCGCCCATGCCACACACACACACACACACAGAGAACAGAGGGGAGACGCCGAGACGAGCTGAGGTCACAGCGGAGCCGTGACTTAGCCCAGCCCAAAAATCTTCACCCGATCAGTGCATAATTTTCAAGTTATTTCAAGTTATTAAAATGAATTATCAGACACTGTGCTCTACCAAAAGGGTCTGGTGAGGTGTGAAGAAAATGAGTGCAATCGTCCTCATTCAGCTTTTTCATACTTTTATTTTTTTTCATTTTCAGTGGCAGGAGTAAAACCCTCAGAAGAAAATAAGAGCCTTGAAGCTGATTAGGTTTATGTTAGATTGTACGTTGCTAATTCTTAGTTCAATATCAAAAGATGACCCACTCTGGTCTCATAACTTGTGCTTATATTGTGTGAAAATGGCTCCTTTCAAATTCTGAAGCACTGAGTTAAATGTGTGTCTTTGATACTCTCCTCTCCTTCACCTCTCCACTGCCTTTCACACGCAGCATCGCTGCATATGCCAACTAAGGTCGAAACAAGTCTGCTTGTTTTCTTGTAATGTTTCTATACTGAGGTGGGTCGCACAGATGCTTCGTTATATTATAGACTGTTGTAGGTTTTTATTTTGTTGTACAGCATTTTCTAAATAAAAAGGGAGTTCAGATTTAGACTGCTTTTATTAATTGATTAAAAAGTACCCATGAGCAGTAATGTAGAACATCTAAGATGTGATGGATTTAGATGCATAGGTGAATTGCAATCGCACCGTGAGGCCAGTGGAGATTCACTTTTCTAATATTCAATACAGCAGCAAATGTACATCATTCTGCATTATATTGCTATTCATTACTTATTGCAGTGTCATTGGATTCTGTTGGGGTCTGACCATATGGCTTCAATATGTGCTGTGGACAAAGAGAATCAGGCCTTCACTTTTTCAAGCAAAGGTTTCATCCTGATTTGTAGTTTGATAAGAGCAAACCTCCTCCCCCCCCCCGCCCCGAAAAACTATGGTTCCTGAAGTCACCTGAATGCACCGCTGCAATCTCATTGGCCGAAGGCCAAGAGACCCCAGGACCCCTGTGGTTCAACCACTGTTCAACAAAACTGCCTGCAGATCACACCTCAATGCTTTTTCCCTTCGACCTCGGTTGAGACAGGGAGCACACAACGCTCTCTTCGCCCGGACCCCCCGTCCAGGCCACAGAAGATCCAGCTTTCCCCGCCAGCGCGACGCTGGCCACGAGGAAGCAACGGCCCTTCACCCCTCCTCAAACCCTGTCAGGTCACAAGCCATTTCGCTGGACGAAAAGACAGTGCTCCACTTTGAGTAAAGGCCCACTCAGCCCGCGATAACGAATCCGCTTCAGCGATCCGTTCTCCGCTTTTTTGCTTCTTTTTCTTTTTGTGCACACTCCGGCAGGAACTCGTCTAATCCTCTCCTGACCGATGATTACCGGGAGACGTACGGACCACGTCGTCTCAGCCGAAGTTAAACGGTACTCCCTGCAGCGAGTACAGATCGGATCCGCGTGAGCTCACACGAGACACGCCACAACGGACCGAACACAGCGCCGGCAAAGCCGCGTTGCAAGCAAGCTCCCCCTGCTCCCCCTTCCTGACGAGGAAAACGGACCACTTCCCCATGAACACTTCAACGTTGCAACGAAGCATCGACAAGTAAGATTCTTGGTATCTGGGCATAGCTTAGCTTAAATTAACTTAAGTTTAATTCAGGCCATTCATTTATATGTTGATATTCCCGTGTTTTTGTGTGTTTAAGTTACTGTCTCGTGATATTGAGATATTGCGCAATCATTACGGAGCAGAGAAGCTCCGTTGCATTGTGTATTAACTGTTTGACTGTTGCTTTTGGGATTATTTGATTTCATTTTTGTTCTTGCTCTATTTCCTTGAATCGATTCTGTGAGTGAAGTGTGGAAACGCGACTATCGGGCATAAGTGTCGTCAGTTCGCGAAGCGACAACGGCAACTTGTGTGAGATACGATCGGCGATCCTCAGTTTCACTACAACGCGACATCGCACACAGAAACTCTGATTCCTCTCTCTCCCCTTTTATTCCTCTTCTCACGTAACACACACAGCTCCTATCTCTGCCCCTGGGGAAACCCCGTTCAAACGATCGCCTCACAACACATGTGTGCAGCGGCACACGTGATTACATACATCAGTCTCACCGCCATTTTGCCCGAGTCACTCGACTCCGCCATCTGGTGGTAGTTTAGCTGTAGTATCTTAAGGCCCCTCCCCTTTTGGACCACGTCACTCGACGCCGCCATTTTTGTAGTCTTTAGCAATAGCTGTAAGACTCTCCTTCCTTTTCACCCACAGACCCACACACACACATATACACACACACACACACACACACACACACAAACATACACCCTCATCCATTTTATTCATTCTTTAGTTTCGGCATATAAAATTGTATGATAGCGTTTGTTGGTTGCAATATTAATTGATTTGATCATTTATTATTTTGATTTAATAAACTCTGTTATACTTTAAGGAGCAGTCGTCTGTGATTACTTGTGCATTTGTATTTGATAAGACTGTATGTAGTAGCCTGTGCTCGAACTTAAAAACCTTCACTGTCACTGAATGTATAGTCATACGCAGACTATTGACATTATGAGTGACTACTAATTATGAGACTTAGTTTTATCGTTTGGTTATTGGTCCCTGTTCGCAGGGTGGTGCCCCGTTGTTATTAATAATCATTAATAATTGTTACATACATTAATAATTATATTGATGTCAAGAATTCAGTTTCTTAAATGCTGATAAGCCAAACACGCTCCTTTACGTTCCCAACAATTCTGTGCTCTCTCCATCTGAAAACCTTTTCCTTCACGGCCTCTTCCACTGTTGTGCTCTTGTTCTTTTCAAGGTCTCTCTCTCTTTCGCCATTTGAGAACCACTGATCTGGACTCAGCTAGCTGCACAGTCTTCTTCCTCTACATCCTGAGCTTTTAGATGAAGCCGTGGCTCTCTCCCGCCGTGACTCATCTGCTGCTGGAGCAACAGGAGATAACTCTTCCTCCACCTCCTTTAGCCTCCCCTGCCCACGTTAACTTCATCCTTTTTCTTTAAAAAAAAGTTTCATCCATTGCTTTCAAGTATTGCCTTAGTCAATTAGCGAGCAAGCTACAACCAGATACCAACAATTAGAAGCCTTGTAAGGGTGATCTCTCTCTCTCTCTCTCTCTCATTTATAAAGCATTGTTCTTACATCAACACTCATTAGTATGCAGTGCATAACAACAGTTATAAATGTTTTATTCTTGATTAATAAGCTCGTCTATTATGTGTTTCATGATTGTGTTTTCATACTTTATAAATGATAGATTCTCCATTTGTAAATGAAGTATTATATATTATAAACCAATTATTAAGGAGTTGTAGATGATTAATAACAATTTATGAAGTGTAATTAAATGATTAAGAACTTATTTAGATGTCCATTATTCATGCATTTATATATATCATGATTTAGATATGCACTAATGGTTAGGGACTATGTTAATATATGCTTTATAAACGGGTATTAATACTGCAATTCATGATTAATTCAGGTAGTTGTTAGTCATTAAGTATTTTGTGTGACCTTGTCACAGCTCTGTCACTTCTGTCCTGTCACTTTATCGCTCACTCACCTATCAGCTCATTCAGTGCACCTGCTAGCCTCCCTCATCATCAGCCTAACTCCCCTCACCTGCCTCTATCCAGCCACTATATAAACCCCTGCCTCTCAGTCACTCTTTGTCAGATCATTGCCATGTCTACCCGCCCGTTTGGCTCGTCCTGTTCCCGGTTTCCCCGTCTGCCCGCCCTGCCTCGTCCTGCCGGATTTCCCCCCTCGTCTCTTGTCTCATCCTTGGATTCCCTGTTGTGTTCCGGTAAAGATTCCTGTGTTGTTCGTGACTCATTAAAAACCGTTTCTCGCTGCATCTGACTATGTCTGCTTTTGAGTCCTCCACCACACCCCGTGACAGACCTCATCTAAAGTGAGGACTATCTATGAGTTACAAGGCATTTATAAATGATATTGAAAGGCCATCGGTGCCTCAAAACCCACAAAAGTCTCAGTTATCTTCTCAACAGAAAAGGCAAATAGACACAACTCAAAGTGACCAAGAACATATGCAAACAATGCACTCATAAATACAAACCTCTCAGCCATTCATTCATGTAAAAAACAGACACATGACTGTAATGTTGTCAGGATCCAGGATTCCCCTGTCTGTTGTGGTGTGCCATGTGCTCTGTTTGTCCTCTGCCTTCAGACACCTCCCAGGGCCGCACCCTTAATCGTGCACGGCTGAGGACACTCAAGCTGATCACCTCCTGCAGCCTGACACACCAGACTCAGGGCCCCTTAATGAGTAGCCTGCCACTATATAAACTCTGGTCCTGCAGTCTGGGAGTGTCAGGTCGTACCGTCTTCTCCCGCTGAAACCCCGTGGTTCCTCTGCCCGCCTTGTGTCTGTGGATTACACTCCGCTCCTCTGCCCTCCTTGTGTCTGTGGATTACACTTCGCCGCTCTGCCCTCCTTGTGTTTTGTGGATGCGCTCCGCCGCTCTGCTCTCGTTGTGGTCTACGGATTACACTCTGTCGACTCCAGTATCGAGCCACGGGACTTCACGCCGTCAACTCACCAGCCCTCCAGTGTCGAGCCACGGGACTCACACCGTCGATCTGTCAACTCTCCAGTGTCGAGCCACGGGACATCACACTGTCGATCTGCCACTCGGGTGTCGGACCACGGGCTCCACACCAGCAACCCACCTGTCTAAATAAAGCCTGATTAACATTCACTTCTGTCTCCTGTGGTCTTGCGTTTGGGTCCTATCTGTGAACTCCCGTGACAAATGTAGGAACAATGCTTTACAACTGAATTAAGTGTTTACTCATACTTATCTAATGCTTCATAGTGTGTAGTTATTAGAGTGTTACCGTCAACATTTGAATGCTGCGCAGCTTTGTTTGTGTGTCTATTCATTCCGATTAAAGTCAGTGTTTTTTATCACAGTTGCAGATAAAGATCAGGCTACGCTAACATCATTAGTACGATACTATTAGTTGAATAAGATGCAAAGGATTGTTTCTGACTCTTGTGATCCAAACATTAGCTCCAGAGCGTTGCAAAGTCCAAATGTATTGAAAAAAAGACAAATGAGATTGTTTCCAAAATCCGCAACACGTTTTTATGAATCAAACTATTTGGGTTCAATCCATATTTGTTGGTGTTAAGCCTTCAAAAGTAACATTTTCACTGCAGAAAACCGCTCGCTTCTCCAATTTGCTGAATCCAGCATGTTGTGCCCAAAACACTAGATACAACCCTTTTTCCCCTTTGACCTTTGTGTGAAGATTATGCAGCGGTGGTCACTTTGTGTCGCTTTGTAATTGCGTTGGGCTATTTCTTGGGGGCATTTTTGTCTGTGGTTGTTTTGTCCCTTCCTAGTAGTCATATTAAGTCGCTTCCCGGTTTGTACATGTCTCTTTAAGTGACATTTTCGCGTTTCATGTGAAGACCAGGGGCGCCCCTGACACTTTGGGCCCCTGGGCCTGTGTAGGCGTGTTCAGTAACAACAGGAAAGCTGTGCTGAATCTCTCAACATATTTCTGGCAGGGTTATGCATCATCAAACAGTGTCATGAAGACAAAATAAAACAGGAACCGTTATATGTCCCAGACTGTTCTTCACTTCGTCACATATTCCGGCCCTGTGCTCCTCGACTGCTATAAAAAGCCTTATTCCCTGTGTTTACTGCCGCTGTGCCAAGCAAAACTTTACTTTTAACCCACTTGACTCAACATTCTATTATTATAGCTTGAGACTGAACCTGCACCCCAAAACAGCAGCAAGATAGGAAAACACAAACAGGGATGGGAAAAAAAGTCAAATGCTTATCGTTTCGCCAGCACCTTTTCCTCGGCTTTAAAATGTCTCTGATGTTGAGGGAAAGTCTTCATCCCTAAAAGTTGATGCTTGTGTAGAAAATGTCCTGTCTCAGGAGCGTGCTTTATCAGTTTGACATTATGCAGTTGTGACAATTAAAGGATACAGCCAACAGTGCTGTTGGAATAACATGCATGGATTGAACACAGAGTGGCCCTGTCACACTGCAGGAACAGCATATCCACTCCAATATGGTCCCAATGAATCAGAGGGAACAAGCACTGTAAATGTGGTGCATATGCCTGTAACACAGTTTGTCATCATCCAAGACAGTGTATATGATTCTAACCGTTAAGATATGATTAGATTAATGAAACCTAATCTGTTATCTGTCTTATCAAAGGAAAAAAATAAGACAGAGACCATTGTGTAAGAATCCTGATTTATTATTCCCATCTCCGGGAGCATTTTTTTCATAAGAAAGGCCTTCATTATTTGAATTACTCGGTAATGTAAATTGTGGTGTTGTGTTACAGTAATACTCTGGTTATTTATCACGGTGTTTTTTTTGGAGCAAAGGAGATTACACATGATGCAATTTCCCATTTCTTGCCTTTTTTTTTCTTCTTATTTCCTTTTTTTGATTATTTATTTTTGAACATTGTCTCCTCTTTGTTAATCTTGTTGAAAGATTAGACTTCTGTTCAGTTTTATCTGATAGTGAGGTTTTTTCATCAATGACAAAAGCTTTTGATCGTATCAATTACTGGCTGTGCCTCACTGAAGTCAAAGGCACACAATGACACAAATCCACTTGCACATAGCACCTATATATAGAGCTGACACACTCTCACTCACTCACACACACACTCTCACTCACACACACAACACACACACACACACACACTCGAGACGGGGAATTGCTCTACTTAATAATTTTCCTGCAATGAAAACAATATTGATACTATTCAAAAAAGGAAATACATTTGATGTCAAAAATCGGAAACGTCAGAAGTCTTATCATCTGATTCCACATTGCGATATACCTTTTATAAACTTGCCCGAGTGGTTCTGGTGTTCCAGATGCTTTTGCCCTCTAGGAATGGAAGTAATGTTAAACCTGGACGCTGCTATCTTCATGCACCTGATCCATTAGTCAAGAAAATAAACATATAAATAAGAAAACAAATCAGCCAGGTACACATTTTACCAACTGATATCTCCTGCTAAATGATATCACAAATAGTTTTTCTGGAATGTGCGATCCCCGGCAGGTCAGCAGGCTCATTTGTAGTCAATCTTCATGTGCCCCACTGCTGTGTATGGCTGCACGTCTGACAGAGGTCGCCCGACTAAACAGTAAATCAAATTATCTTCTCACTTTTGTCACATAATGGAAGTGTCCCTCGGGTGACAACCTTGCATTTTTTGTTCCCCGCTGATATATGTCAGCTTTTGTAAGGCAGGCCTGTGGCGCCGGCTCGCGTAGCATCAAAACTGTAATTGCTGTTGCCTGGCAGAGATGCCCTCAATTGCAAAACAAACTTTGGTTCATATTGTACAAATTAACTTTCCACTTTTTGTTTTTGAGATATGGATTTCATGGCTTGCTATGTCGCACCACATGTGTGTTTTTGCCCCCATATATACCCGACTGTCTCCATGGCTGGATTAACTCCTTTAGGGAGCTCTAGGGCAAAAATGAGCTGCGGACCCCTACTGCCCCTCTGTTCATACTACTCTCTTTATTGCCCATGTACCCAGACCACTTCAAGCGCCCATCAAGCACAGAGCAGACGACACATGACAGATTTAGTATATTTCTGCCTAAAGCTGGAGAAACCAACCAGTCCTAAGGTGCTGTAAATCTGCCGGGCCCCAGGTTTGCTGTGCGGCAATGACTTTGTGGAAATTTGATTAAACACTAATTCAATTAGTAATACGCTCCATGTAAGCACAATATCTCCATCACCGTCTGGTATGCTGCAGCCACAGCCAAGGACAAGGGCAGGCTGCAGCGCATCATTCGCTCTGCCGAGAGGGTGATTGGCTGCAATCTGCCGTCCCTCCAGGACTTGTTCGCTTCAAGGACCCTGAAGCGAGCAAGAAAGACGATAGCCGACCCCTCTCACCCTGGAAACAAACTGTTCGAGCCCCTTCCATCTGGCAGGAGGCTGCGGTCCATCAGGACCAAGACCTCACGCCACATGAACAGTTTCTTCCCATCCGCAGTCTGGCTCATTAACAAAGCCCGGGACCCCCACTGACTCTGTCACCCTACCGGTCACTCCCCTGCACATCCCTATGTTTCTTTATTTGAACACACTCAACACTTTTAACATTTCACTTGTTTACAGTCCTGTTATCTCTTTGTTGTGCACTTTATTTTATATTATTTTATGTTTCTATTTCTTGCATTGTTGTTGATTGTTTAACGTTAATGTAAGTAAGTTAGCTATCGCAGACATCACTGTTGTAGCGAGGTGTGTACAGGCACGCCTTAATATTTCTTCAGGCCCCTGGGGCTACGGACGTTTTCGAGGCCATTCCCTCACTTCGCAATATGTCACAGTAACATTAACTCAGCAGCCCCGGTCAGTGGACAGCGACAAATATTAAGCGGAGTGCCCTCCAAATCAGTAAATAGAATATGAATCTCATCAATATAAGACAATACAACAACAATAATTTCGGACAAAGCAGGGTCATCAGTCAAGAAGGCTCTGAACCAGCTAATACCACAAGCAAAGAACCAGTGTAAAGCTGAAAAATGTATTTCCTTCAAATGTATTCCTTCCTGGTAAGTGTAAGTAAGGAGGCCAAATCCTTTTTTGGAAGTACTTTTCCTCAATTATCTTCCAGGTGGTTAAAGGTATTGGGTTTTCTTCAGTGTATTATTACCCACATCGAGTAATAGATATGTGAGAGAGCAGAATGAAATGTCCCCTGAGCTGCTTGCTTGTTTGATGTGCAGAGCTCTCCATGGTGCTGATCATGCAACCGTCACAACGTCACTGTTTTCTTTTTTTTGTATTGCACCAATAACTGATTTAGGTTGAATTGTATGAATTGTAAAGTTTAGCGTTCTTATATATTACAGGATCCACTAAAATTAATTTGAGGTGTCATCATTAACATATACAGCAAATAAGCATATCATTTCATGGTTGTCTTTTAACATATAAACCTATGTTATGTTTACTATTCAAAATAAATCCATTGTTCCATTAAAAAGTCCAAACCAAATGTGTGACAAGTTACTTTCCTCTGGACGTATTGCTCTGATCATCATAGCTATGCAGGGGAACCTTCTGTGACTACCCCAGCCCAATATGGTTTATGACAGTGGTGGTGCAAATATATGATATTATAATATCGTTAAACATGTTTTAAACTCATGTCTCATGGCCCCTGGCACTCGAGCCCTGGAGATACATATTCATGTCCGTTTGTTTCGATTTGACTTGAGTTGTGACTCTGAGACAAAAAACACTGTAGCTCTTGTGGTACATTGAGTCAATCAGAAGACGGGTCTGGGGGGCTTGACTGGGAGGTGGTGGCGGGCAAATATCACTGCAAAGACTCAGATATTCTTTGTATCTGTTGAGAGCACATTAATTGTGCATATCCGGAGAGTGAAATTCTATTTTTAGTCCTACATCAAGAAGCTGAATGGTTGTAGTAAAGCTAACCAACAAAGTCTGCTGACAACATATACTATGTCTACAAAGTTATCTTAATGCAAAAGTTAAATACTTTTTTTTGTGAAATGTTTCTATATTTCAATGATGAACATGTTAAAGCCTCAGCAAATGAAATTCAAACTATCTTCATGACGAGATACCATTGGAGGTGAGTGGGCCACCATACGTTTTTCACACTGATCATGTGCAGCACAATCATTCTGGGGCCCCCTGGGGGTCTCGGGCCCTACTTTTGCTTTGAGGTAAATGTATAACAACATGTCCCACTCTGATGTTGTAGAATTCAGAAATGATTATCATTATTGATGTATCTGTAATCTAATTCATAGCGTTGTTCAAAAAGGCTTTGTATTAGTTAAAACTAGTTCATAGCCTCGACAAACGCATACATACAACTCAATTAAAAAAGAATCCCAGTGCGATTTCTCTTCGACAAATAGGTGTCTTACCTTTCCTCTCAATTACAAAGTCCCGAGAGCATTCACAGATAAACACAGTTCTTTATTATATCAATTTATTCCCTCATTATGATTGAACTTATTCAGGCAAAATAACCTTAACTGTAACTTGTTAATTAAGTTCCATCAAACAGTGTTTGCATGTCTAATTTAGTCCACTTTGATCTTCTGCGAGGTTGCCCAGAGAAATGTTCCACAACATCACTACAAAAGAAAATCAAAGTAAACAGTGTGATCAGGTGCAGCTATATGTAGTGGAATAAATGGACTTGACTAAACAAAGGATAATGAAAATCATCAAAGATTAAAGGCAGCGGCTGTCTCTGAGTGTTTTCCAGGATACATTTTGGGGCCCATTAATATTCTATACTGGAAAACATCACAGTGATGGTCCAACCAATCTTGTGTACTCACCATTGGTCACTGAACCGCCGAGCCACGTAAACACCATATGGTTGCAGCTGCTGGTCTAATTCATTCTGCTAGCAGTTTTCAAAGTTTTGTTGACATGAAGGACTATGTGGCCAGAGCTAATTTAGCAAACTTTGACATCCAGTTAAGCTAAAGTTAGAACTTCTCCTCTCTCACATCCCCAGATTGACCTACAGCAACTTGTAATTAAAAGGACAATGAAGTCACGTTTTCATGTTGTAGAGGGGGAATCAAGCCAGATTGCAACAGAAGCGTATGGTAAAGAAGCGTATTGGCATGCTGAATCTTTTTCCCAGCATCTTCAGCTTTTAAAAAGAAGGTGGAAAAGTAGGCGGGTGGGTGCCAGTAGATGTTTGCTGTTGCACTGTTGTGAATGTGGAGTAATTGTTCCAAACCAAAAGAGTAAAAGCTGGAAAGCGAGAAATCTGTGCACAAATCGAACGTATTTGTTTCAATATTGGTTTTCAGTTACACCTCTATCCTTCCCTTGCAGCAATATTACAGTCATTTTGTAAAGAAGAAAATCCCCCTTATTACACCTCTGATATTACACCATATTATGTTTTTGTTTATCTGCTTTCAGCGGAGGGGACCAGAGCTGTTGTTTTGATTCAGTAGAGTCTAACACGGTGGTCCTAATCATTCACCATGGAGTGTATAATTCACCCCCTCTTGCAATTAGCATTAATTAGCAACTCTGTTGGTGGATAGCAGAATTGCCCCGTAACTGTCCTGCCGTTTCCACGTTGCCATCAACTTCGGCCAAATGACCGCTGGGTCCTGAATGAGTTCCTGAGCCGGCTGGTCTTCCTCACAGCTGCTTCCAGGAAGCGTGGCCCTGCTGGACTACGGAAACCAGTCTCAAGAGCAGAGTTTGTGTTTGGATAATCTTTGTACGACAAGAAGTACTCTGTTGGAAGTTATTACAGCTGGTTACTTTTCAGAGAAAACACCCTGAGGTTATACTAGATTGTGATTTTATCATGCGCTTTTCATTTGAACCCAATTGAGTGCTCGAAAATGTCCAGAACTCTACAAATGGACAACTATATACCACTAGACGCTCAAGTTTGCTACTTACTAAATTTGGCCGTGGTGTAGCTCCCACAGTAGGTGAGATAATGGTCTGGCGTGGAGCAGTTGACCAGCCGGATATACTTGGATATACTGCAGACGAGCAGAGGAGCAAGGAGAGCCTGGAGGTCCACGCCCCCACACGGACACCGACAAGGAGAGACAGGACCGTATCCAGACAAAGGCAACGACAGGCGTTTAACAAATGAGACCCCGTCGCCTCGGAGCCGTCGTCTCAAAGTGATGTCAATTAGATATGATGTGTGGCACAGCTGCATCAGCTGTCCGGTGTTTATGATCTCTGTCAGATGAGCACAACAGTGTAACGACTTATATATTTACTATTTATCCAATTCGCAACTTGCCGTAATTTGACAAGACTGTGCGGATGGCATGAATGTATTTAACACACAAACCTTACAGCCTTTATATAGTTTACTGTGTGAAGCACCGCATATCATTCTACACACAGTCTATTTATATGACAACATGAAATACAGATAATTAGCGCTGAGTGCAAGATCATTTTGTGATTTATACAACAATGTGACTGCAGCTGTTTGCACTTGTAAACATCATGTCACGGTTTTAGTAGTTGAATTGGTTTCCAGCCTACGTTCACTATAAAAACATATCAAGGGGAAAATGTTATGAAGGAAGGCAGTTAAAACAGCACCTTACGAGACGCTACACGGACAGGGTAGTGGTGAAAGTTTCATCTTAAATAACTACAACTTATGAATAGAGAGGGAACAGTTCGATTCCTGTTACAGTTGGATGTTGTTCCAGCTGTGTGTCATGCCTCTTTTAAGACACTGGTGCCTAAAAGACTTCTGTAAAGGATAAGAAAGGACTTCTGCGTTTTCTCGCTGTCAGCTACTCTAAAAGCCTCCTCGCTCCTCATCACCTCCAAGTCAATGAAAGGGATTGGGAGGGGCTGGAAACACAGTGAAGAGAGAAACACAAATAAATAAGCAGGTGCCCAACACTCTACAGTTTCCACATGTTGCATGCACACAGTCACTTTTCAAATTGAGATTCTAAAGTAGGTTTACGTAGCTTTTAGGTTTACAAACAGAACAGAACAACTTTGGCTGTGCTTCGGAAAATATTGTGGTTTGGGTTCAAATAAGTACGTTTGTTTGTTGTTAAGTAACTCCAGTCAGTAAAGTCTGGAGGTCACGTATCAAAAATAGGGGCCAGAACAGTGGTCTCCTGGGTGGAAGTCCTGTGTTCGTACTCTACTTGAGGGGGGAAAAAAAACAGTAAGTAATGGTAAGACAATCATGAAGCAATGATGCTTTCTCAGTACTCATCACATCATGTGACACATCACTTTACTGGAGGGGACACACACGATAAGTAACTAATCTGTACATAGTAAGGAAGCAATGGTTCGTTCGTCATCTGCCATTTAGCTAGCCTCTAGATTCAGAGGGAATCAGGATAGATTCATTCAGGTATCGGTCAGCATGTAGATACAGAACGAATCATTAGACTCTGGTTCATTGACTTGGTATGTTACAGTTTGGACTCACGTCACATCATTCCTAGAACTAATGTAAGTAAATAAAGTGTTGGGTGCCTCCTAACATCCTGTATACGCAATATGTTGATGTTATATGGCATCTGAAATTGTAAAATATATATTCTTGGAGCCACTTCAGGCCAAAGTGACTGAGACCCACATTCAGTCACTTCAAACTGTGATCTGCTGTGTTAGGAGTGTCTGTTTGTGTAACTATCTTTGCCAGGGAGCTATTTAGATCTGCCTTTTGCTTTCAGTTTAACTTACTTATGTGACAGATGGGTGCAGTTTGCTATGTGGGGCAACATTTCCACAGCAAGAAAGTTCAGAAAAGCAAAGCAAAGTCAGTCAGAAGCTCTTCTGCATGGCAACTATCTGGATTCAAAGAAGAGTAAAAGAACAATAAAAACCATCAAAGACTGTCTACATGGAAGTGTGCATCCAACAAGGTGTCCATAATCAAGCTTGAAGCACACGACAGAGTAGCATAATGGTTCTATTGTTGTTTTTTTGCCATGCGCTGGCAGTATGGTTCAATGGTTGGAAATGTTGGTCTGTTGGCTGTTCTGGACTGAAATATCTCGACAGCTATCGGAGTGATTATTTATATCCTTCTGCACGGGATGAATGAATTCCACTGAAGTGAGCGATCCCTGGACGTTATATTGTATGTCATATTGAAATATCACACCAACTATTGGTTAGATTGCTATGACACGAGTGCACACATCCACGGTGCCCAGAGGATTTGAGTTCTAATGACTCATCATTTTCATCTCGCACCACCATCAGGTCCAATTTTAGTTTGATTGTTACTTTGAGACATTCCCATCAGCCTTAGCTGCACACGCGTTAGCATGCCACGTAGTGCAGATGGTGAACATTGTAACATAGTAGTGCAATTTATCCTCACACAATGGTTCGTATGATATCTTATGAAAAGTTACTCTTCATTTTTGTGTATTTTCCTGAGAAAGTTTAGCAACTCATGTCAATGTCCGCTCGTCAGATGCAAACGTTTTTTTCAAAGTTATGTTCAGACAAAAAAACTACTTTGAGGTTAAGTTTACAAAATGACTTAAATATTTTCGAAAATATCGTTGTTAAAATATGCAAGTTAGCCGACAAAAAAATCAATTGTTTGACAGACGGAACTAACAGCTAGTCTGGTTCATAATTACATAGATGACACACAATTTGATTTTGTATGATATCTACGTATTGCAGCGCACTCTTTTCAGGTATAGCTATGAGAAGCCTGTATAGGCGAGGCAAGTTCATTTGTATAGCACATGTCAACACAAGGTAATTCAAAGTGCTTCACAGAAAACCATTAAAAACATCAAAACATAAGGCAAAAGAAAGAGAACATTCATTGAAACATTAGAAACAGTCACTCAAAAGCTAAAAAATAGAATAATAGTTGCAGTGTAAGAAATAAAATACAGTAGTAAAATGCAGAAATGCAGGACATTGATTCATATCCTTGAATCTGTTTGAATTAAAGGCAGCAGCAAACAGAAAGGTCTTCAATCTTGATTTAAATGAGCTGAGGGTCTCAGCAGACCTGCAGCTTTCTGGGACTTTGTTCCAGATATGTGGAGCAGAAAAACTGAACGCTGCTTCTCCATGTTTAGTTCTGACTCTGGGAACAGAAAGTAGACCGGTCCCAGACGACCTGAGGGGTCGGGATGGTTCATAAGGTAGCAGCAGATCAGAGATGTATTTTGGCCCTAAACCATTCAGTGCTTTGTAAACCAACAGCAGGATTATAAAGTCAATAAAAAGTATAGCCTGTTTTCCCTTAATATCTTAACCCTTACCTACTTCATGCATTCTGTACACATGATGATTTACTAGCATGCTCTTCTATTTGAGAATACACACTGTATTATTCCTCCTGTGACCGGTTTTGAAATGAAAGAGTTGGCATGCTTTCTGTCCAAAGCCCCAGGTAAAAAATTATGACCGCAACGAACCTCCAGCTGGGCTCTGTTATAAATGATCAATACCATTAAATTCACATCAAAATAAAGTACCCAAAATCGAGCGAGAGAGACACTAAATATCTCTTTTCCTCCTTCAAACATCCTTCTACTCAAAACAAATGTATTTGTGACATTGCTGCTTTGCACAATATCATCCTCGGACCCTCATGTTTCAAGCACATCAATGGGCAGGTTGTGAGCTCTTGTAGAGATGCCGTCTCACTCTGTGCCATCATCTTTGATCGTGATATGCATATTTCATGACCAATGTAACGTCAATGAGTCCTGGACTAATCCACCTTGGAGCCATGGGGAGCACACCCAATGATAAGGATGAGCGAACTCAAACACACGAGATAAATATTGTATTTTACGAGGAAGGAAAGAGAAAGACGCGACGGGGCCGAGGGACACGGAGCCGGCGCGAGGTGAGATATGGGGAAGGGATATCCAGGAAGGGGAGTATTTGAAGGAGTGAATGAGACAGACAGAGCTGAGAGATAGTGAAAGGGGAGGAGGGTCATTGTGGGCCAAATTTTGCTGCCAAGAAACACTGAAAGCTGGTTGAGCTGAATTTTTATAAAAGTTTACACTCGCCTTCCGATGTTGACCCTGACTGTATCCAGTATTCAGGTCAACAGCCAGCATGTCACATTATTGACTCATCTCCGATCCATGCATCATTAAAATCAATTCCTTTCCTCAAACAACCTTGAATTGATGAAACAGACTGAAAGGTCAAATTGTTTCAATCTTTTACGAGTGCTACATGTTTTAATCATTACAAATATGTTCTCACCCCAAGATTTTCTTTCTTCCCAATACGGCCACTGGGAGGCAGATCCAAAGACCCCCCAGTGAGCTGGCAAATGGCTCACACCCACCACACAACAGAACAGCAGGGGGGCACCGGAGATATTAATCTCATTCAGGAAGACTGAACATATGAGGCTTACTAATTTGCCAGATGTACAGGCCCCCCCCCCCCCCCCCCCAAACAGTAAAGAACGAGCACTTCAGTTACGCTTTGCCATGGAAATACGTTTGATTCTTTAAAGCTTTTGATGCTTTTAGCCTCGAAGCGCCTCGTCCCAGCAGTCCACTCGGGCTCTTTGGAAGTGATGTGACACCGGATAAATGATTACGGGGTCCTCCATCCCCACCGGCAGTGAAGGGAAGAGGTTATGTGTTAATACAGGAAGAGAGGTTGTATTTTATGTCCAATGATTAGCCTTCTTAGACCTAATTACATCCCTGGGGACAACGGCCCTCCTCTCCTCCCCTCTGCTCAAAACCTTTTTTTTCCCTTTTCTCCTCTTACCTCCCCCTTCTCTTACCCTTCCCACCCCCCTGCCCTCTCCTTCTCTCTCTCAGGTAATAGACACTCGAGATTCCCTTTTCTTTCAACATGACCAGCATGCATTCACAGACCCTTTTTCCCCCAAGTAGCCCGAGTCAGCCTGAGCGATCTGCTGTACAGTGGAGCGAGTGAGAAAGAGAAATAAATACGGGCAGACCAGCAGGTGACATGAACATTGCTGTTTTTTGGGAGCAACAGAGATGAAGAAGAAAAGAAAAAAACGAGAAAGCGAGAGAAATGATTTCCACTACACTGAAAGCCTCCTCTCTTGATTGTGCATCAATCCCTGGCTATCTCTCAGCTGCAGATAGAAGTGGAGGGAACCCGATTCCACCTAAAATCTGAATAAAACATGCTCTCTGCTTTACAGTTCAAGGCTGCCATAAAGGCACACAGGGTCCTCTAAACTCCTAGAAGTGGGGCTCCCACTCAACAGATGCCAAATTGGCATGCTGTTATGAGTAATAGCAGCGTGTGATGATCTTCAAGTATGAACGCGACATCTTTGGCGTGACAATCTGGGTTCTTGTGAAACACTATGCCTACTTTTGTAGATGGTTTCTGAAAGTTTATCCAAGTTTCACTGAAGTCGGGTTGAAAGCGTTTAGAAGAAGCAGCTTATTTATATGGAAATATAATGGAACTCAGGTTGTATATCAGTAAACACTGGGATGTTGTCACGATTTTTACTTCACGATTTTAAGGATTAGGAATTGATTTTGTATTACTTTTTGTGGGTATAGCTACAGACAGTGTATGAGAACAGCCTGGTTTGTATCGGAAGCTCAACTTCCACATTTGTCTTTACGTTCATATTAATTTAGGTACTGTTGTGTTTGGTGTCAAACCACACTGTCCTCTTCAATTTTCTATATTTAACCCTTTACTGCCCCGTTGCAGTTGATGCTCTTGTCATTTGGCCAGGTTGTTCTCGTAGAGCATTCGTAAGTTTAACTAGCAAAATGTATGCGCTGTAATACGGCAACATAAAAACCTAAGTAAAGCCCTATCGTAGTTGTTTTAACCCAAAACACAATCTTTTCTGAAACCTGAGCAAGTAGTTTTGTTGCCTAAACCTAACTAAGTTGTTCCCGTGATGATGGAAGTTTATTTTGAAATCACTGTATGCATGTAACAAGCGGTAATTGACATGACGAGTAACTTTTATTGTCAGATATCGTACGAACCGTTGTATGAGGATACGTTCATTTGGGAGCCTTTGTATTGTATTAGAATCTGTTTACCGTTACCGTCGCTAAATCAACCAGGGTCGAGAGAAGAAAAACTTGAACTGTTCAATCATTTGTTTCGTGCGGGATTGTGTGAATGTTGCAGAAAGAACCAAATGAGAAACAACACCAGATAAACAATGTTGTTGACCTGCTTCATCCTTTACTGCAGACACAGCATCAATGTATTGCTGCACACCACAGTTACATTCCTTCACACCACCAAAGGAAACGAAACACAGACAAACATGTAGGCGGCCAACAAAAACACCACATGTTGTGTGCGGACAGCTGGAATTAGAAAATGCCATCGAACAGAATATACAGTGCAATGCCATGCAGCAATGTAGCACGTCTCTAAGTGTATCCTGATATACTCTCATTATATTTTTTATTCAGAACATTCACATGAAGCGAGTTGATGGAAGTGTTTTAGCTGGAGCTTTTGGATACTTGCTTAAAGTTTGCACAGAATTTAGAAGGCAAACATTGACACATGTTTGCGTCTCAGTGGATTTCCTGTTTCTACAGAAGCTCCCTCTCATGACTTTCCATTCATGAAGTGCATTTATAAAGTCCAAAATGAAGTCAATGGGGGTTGAACAGTAAGTGAATGTGAAATGTGTAACACTCCCCTGACACCAATAAGATGACATGAAGCTGTGCTAATTGCAGCTTGATTGCTTTTGAGCAGAAATTCGATGAATCCCATGATTTGGCCGAAAAACAAAAGAAAAACTGTAGACGTTCATCACTGTGATCATGTGATCAACAAGGGTAAGAGACACACAAGAAAGCAAAGAGTTTAGCTTCACGTTTCAATTTTAATTGTTCCTCTACATCTAAATGGCCCACTCACTCTGAACACAGCTCTGGGAGTGCGTGGATGGTGGAAGTACCAACTGATTACTTAGATGACTGTGAGATGTGCCCTGAATCGGTGCGCCGGGCGGCGGAGCAGAGCTGAAGTAAGCGTCGGCTGATTGGCTGAGTGCGTGAAGTGCTTCTGCGGTGTGCCGCTCTCCATGCGCATTACTTTTCAGAACAGAATCAGATTCCAATCTGAATGTGTGCGTTTGCGTGTGCATTTCAGAGACCTAATGTGATTTTATGTCAAGCACTATTATTAGAATGGCCATAGAGGGTCATTTGCAGCAATGTTTCTGATGAGCTTGCACCTGCAGTGGTCATTACCACCGGTGATCGTTCCCACTTTCTTCTCTTTATAATATATTAGTTCGACTTAGGGACTGTAAGGAAATTATTAGGAGGGGGAGGAGGGGTGGCTCCAAAGTATGTTTCATTAAAAGGGTTTAGGGATTAATCATATTTGCCTTTACTTCAATCCAACACTCCACCTAATAGCTCAACCCTGATAGCAACCTTATGATGTTCATGAAACAAGAACGGAATTTAAATTATAATGGCAAACATAACCGCAAATTGCTCCCGTAGGCTGTGCCTCCGGTGTATGTGTGGTATGAATATCAGTTAGTCTGGTGGCACTCTGAATGACAGCCCTGCCGTTAGTGTATGAATGGGTGTGAATCAGCCTCCGGTTCTGCCGAGTGAAGCCAATGCGGAAGTGTCTTAAAAGTTCCATTCTCTCTACTGGCCATCAGGGGGCAACTCCTGGCTGCAAAAAGAAGTCTGGTTGTATAGAAGTCCATGAGAAAATGACTCTACTTCTCTCTTGATGTATTCCCTCAGTAAACATTGTAAACATGAGTTTATGGTCTCAGTCTCTCGTTTCAGGTCTTCTTCAATACAGCATGATGTTCACAGTAAATTATGATCCATTTAGAGTCAAATAGAGCATAAAGCAGAGTATGCTTTAGGGCGGGGCTACTGTGATTGACAGGTTGCTGTTGTTACCTGAGCCTGATACGACGTCTCTACGGCGCTCCTCCAAATATGGTAACTTCCGTTCATTGGTTGCAAAAGAAACAAGTTGTTAACGGCCGTCACCTAGATGGCGACGGCGAAGTCGCCAAACACGAGGCTTCCAAACGGCAGTCCACAAACCGATGGGTGTCGCCACGATGACTGCGTCCACTTCTTATGTACAGTTTATGGTGGTTATTGGTGAATGATGACATGTATAGTTAAAGCAGTTTGAGTGGTCGTTGGACTAAAAAGGCGCTATACAAGTACAAGTCCATTTACCATAACATATCGTGCATGTTGTTTACCCAGCATGTCATCCGCTTTCCATTTTTTATACGAATAACCGCTAAATGGACAGTTATCAGAGGGCCACAGGCGGCAGCTCAGCCGTTAGTCAGCCGGCTTTAGTGTCGTGATATGTTTACTTTACCCATTAGTGGCAACGGTAGGGGTGTGATGAACATGCATTATGTAAATCTCTATGATACATAATAACTGAACGTCGAGAAAATTGAGGGGAATTGTTGAAATCATTAATGGACCTTGTTCAAGAGATCCCTATTATCTATAAATATCCACATCTACTGTTTCTCAAAACTGACGTTAATGTACTAGTTATACTGTGAAGTTTAAAATGAAGTCTAAACTCACACAGCTGAGAAAACACACAAAGCCAGGGAGTGAAGTTGTCTGCAAATAAAGAGGTGAGTTTCAAAATAAAACAGGAAACACTAAGCATGAATGAATAACACGAGGCAAAGGATAACATCGGAGGAGGGCCGACCATGACACCATGAATTTCTTCAAAATGTCTTCAAAAGTGTTTGCCCTTTTCCAAACATAACATCCGATAAAACAGTCATTCCAGCAAAATGACTACAGTCCCTTAGCAAGTTCTGCACCGGTTTAAAAAAATGAATTCACATGATACATACAGAGAAGGCTTGGGAGAGAAACAGACACATTAACCGTGAGTTATCCTTGAATGATCAATATGTCAAAGCTTTGGCCTTGGCTTTAATGATTAGACTGTGCTAGTATATTAGCCTGATGCATTATAAATCCAACAGCTTTGTTCGCCCTTACATAAATGATCGTGACATAATAGCGATCAAGCCAAGTATTTAGTTTTAAGTTTCACGGCATTGTTAGGAGAAGAAAAAAGCAGCAGTTATTACTATTCCACTGTAAGCACACGTTGCATGTCTTCACGCTCTCTCTCTCTTTCTGCTGCCTCTAATTAAATGGGGTGAAACAGCCGTGTGTTTCACTTTTATGTGTTTCAATTTTGTCAGCAGGTTCCTCCACAATGCACCCATCTGAATTTCAAATGATGAATGAAAATCCTGCTCTTAGTGAAGTAATTCCATTAAAGGTCTACATTCAGGAAATAAAGACAAAAACCTACAGTATGTAATTCAGTTTCCTGCGTTTGGGTTCTCGTGGGGACCACAGTGGATGAGACCATCTATTGGATTTACTAATATTTAAGTGCTTCGTCTTCCCTGAAAACCACATTAAGTTTTTATTTTTTTTTGCGTAAATGAAACATTTGCATGCAGCTTTTCCTCTAAAATGTATTTATTTTTTCGTTTACTTTACTTAGCCTCCCTGGATTAGATATTTAGAATTTATCTCCACAATAACCAAATCACCGTCTTCAGTCGACCACGTGTTCTTTGTACCCAAAGTTAACATCAGGTTTAATGAGGCCAAGTTTTGGGAGTTTCAAGTTAACAAACAGCCTCTCCATGTCGCAAAAGATTGATGAGGCCCACAGCGCATGTTTGAATCATGTGTAAGACACGACAGAGGCCACCGTCAGGGGCTATTTTCTTGCTCGTGGTATGTGTTTGATTGCAGCCTTAACAGGGATATGGATCCTGGCCTGGGGAGATGTCGCAGCCTTGCTGTGGGATCATTATTCCGATGGACAAAGCAGTTATAAATAGGTTCATGGAGCTCTGGGCGGTGCACACTTTGTTTTCAGACCATCCCTATTTGTCTCATTGATCTCAATATGTGTGGCCGCGGAGCAGCTGTTTGTAGAAACAGCTGGAAAGAAAGTTTTGTGCTGTTTTTACTTCCATGCTGTTTCGGAAACACTTATGTCACTTAATGTCAACGTAATTTAGCAACTTCTTTTACTTGTTCCTGAACTCCTAACGTCAATATTTTGTACAATCACTGATGACTGTGTACAATGAGAGATGTTGGTCATCGTGACAAATTCACAAAGCACTATAACTCAACTTTGCAGCTCTTTGAAGTATTTTAGCTTCTTTTAGTACATTGTTTTGTGTTTTCTGGCCGACAAACTGGTATTTTCTCATCGACAGAACCAGCACGCAGCTGGCACAGATAAATCAATGTACACTAACTGCCCAGCAACAAACTGTAGCAGACAAACTTAGTGACAAGCTCAAAACTGCAGTAAGAGTTATGTAAGGAATCTAATCTTTAAAGTAGTTATTACTGCTATTTTTCTACTGGTACATCGATACGATTGAATGCAATTCAAAACACCGCAAGTGAATTCTAAATTTAGAAAGATCAGTTTCTGTGGGCATTCCAGAGAGGTGAACTATTGAGGTGTTAGTTAATGTTGTTGTTGTTGTTGTACTGGAGTGACTGTGTTTCTAATATTTCTCCTCCCTCATTTTTATTAATGGGGTGGGCAAAACATTAGAAACACCTCAATACAATACAGTCAGGTTCCACACCACTGAAAACCACAACCTCTGTGATAAATATGCACGTCTTTATGACAGTGTCAATCAAAAACTGAAGACGAGTATCTTTTTAAAGGTAGAGATAATGGCTGAGTTGCATTCGACTTATGGAACAATATATTCAATTCAAAATAGTATAATTTTAAAAAGCCACCAAGAGGACTTTACAGCAAACATAACTAAGTGCTCCATCCAGTTTTAAACAAACATTCACGGCACTCTTTGTTTGAAATAAGAGCTAATAAATGTAGGGTTATCATCAGCTGCCACTGACTGAAAGACAGGGTGACACACCAGCTTTCTGAGATATTTCAATGTCCAGGATTTGCTTTTGCAATATTATCATTGTGCCAACCTTGTTCCCATACTATGTTCCCATTTCTCCCAGATTACTGTCGCAGTTTTAAACACTTGGTTAATGTTATGAAGTAAAACAAAATACATTATAAAAACGCAACTAAACTACTTCTTTACGTTTAGGCAAACATTTATTGGTGTTTATTGCATCTTTTCAACTACCGACCTCAATTTCACATGAGTTCACATAGGACACAAACAACGGTCTGCTGGGTGAAAGTCCTGTGTTTGTTCGACACATCTATCCATCTGGACCTCCTGCATACGCAGACGTTCGCTGGCTGTTCTGATAAACGTATTTGTGATACATCACAAACAATTGAATTTGCGTGTACATGTATATTTTCCTCGAAACATGATTCACAATGCAGTTTTACGGAGTATGAGAATGTAATTTAGGAGACGGGGCTGCAGTCTGCACATACATGTAGACACCAAAAACATCCTCACTCCCAACTTGTCAAATTCGGACGCTTGGTCCGAAAAGATATAAGAGAAATGTAAGAATATTGCTTTTATATTTAATATTTGATTGAGCAGCAGCTTCAGCCTCAGTTTGAGTTTTGAGGGATGATGACACCTGACTTTGGCCATGCACAGTTTTGGCTTCCACAGCCTCTTCAATGAGGAGAGATGATTGACCTAATGTTTAACTTCTGAGCTTGTGTACGACGCCACACAACAAAGGCTGCAGAAGAGACACGGTTTCACTTGTAATATTCAGTTTGTTCTTTTTTGAAGGTGAAATATGTTGCTACATGACACCAGAGATGTATTGTGACTGAGAATGAGTATTCAAAAATAATGTGTTAGAAGTGGGGGGGGGGGGGGGGGGGGGGGTCTTTCAATTTTGCAGACCTAGTTTAAATGGGTGCAGCTTAACATAAGTGCACATTTAAAAAGTCTACAACAAAAGTAAAAGAAACCTCGGTGGTATTTGTGACAAATTGACTTCTTATTCTCGCCTTCCACCAGTGTGTGTGTGTGTGCACGGGTAGGTTGATTTCTGCTGCGCTGCAGGGTTTCAGTGAGGGCTGAAATCACAGATGTGCTCTACAGGGCTCCACATTGTTACACCGGCGTCAGCAACTTTCCCCACCACCTAGCATATGTGGAAGCTCGGCCTGGAACGCATCCATGAGGAAGAGAGCAAAGGAAGCTTTGCTGACCCCAGACAAAATCAAATGGAGGGAGGTGAGGGATGAAGAGAGGGATGGAGAAAGGAGAGCGCTGTGGTGTGTGTGTGTGTGTGTGTGTACAGGGAGCGGAGGCTTTATTTTCAAAGGATTATTAAAATGTGGCTGTAAAACTTTAGTGATTCTCTGTCTATTGACAAAACGACCACGACTGTCTACCACTTACCCACGTTCCACATATCACACATTCTCAGAGTTGCCTATGGAGCACAGCTATAGAGAAAACTACATAAACCTGTAATGCTTTACGGGGAAATATAAAAATATGTGTGTAAATATGATATAGGCGAGTGAATGAATACATATCTGGCAGTGAAACCTTATTGGAAGAATATTGATATCCATGGGGGATATTTCGACGATTGCATTTCTGTATCAAGGCCGTCTCATCATGAATCTATACAATCAGACGCTACTGCAGTACCGTAATTCAAACATGATCCGAACAAATAAAGGCAACGAGCAGGATTTAACATGAACAACAATCAAAGTTGGCCACTCATACTAACAAATAAATTCAAACTAAGGTTTTTTTTACATCGGATTTTTGATGATGTGAACTGATATTGGAGGCTTTAATCAAAAACCACATCTCTAATGTAAAACAAAAAAAGACATTTGCTAGTCTACCACCCTAATATAAAAGCTCCATCTCCGCTCCATCCGCTCTGCTCACATGCATCCAAATTGCTGCCGCAAGGTGGCACCTTGCATGCTAGCCCCTGCCATGAGTGAGTGTATGGGTGTTAATGGGTGAATGATAGTGTTAAAGCACTTTGAGTGGTCGGAAGGGTAGAAATGCGCTATACCAGTTCAGACCATTTACCATTAAGAGGGGGAGGCCTCCAGCACCTGCAGCACAATGGACCTTCTGAACAGAGATTATTTTGAGCTGTCATAACGGGAAAAGCACATGTGGAGTCTTTTACATGTGTGTTGTCAAGCCACAACCTTGAGCCAACATGAGCAAAAGCAGGGTCCTGAAATTCCCATATATAAATGGAATGCATCCCATATGAATTGTACGAGCTTCACATTTGATTGACAAGTTTAAATTGCCATTGTGAGAATGGTTAGCACTTACAACAATTTATATTGTATGTTGTAGATATTTTATTTCAGTTTTTTGTGACCATGCTACTGTAACTCGCTCCTTCGACATTAAGAACCTGTCATCATTCCCACCTCTTAGATTTAATTGAGCTCAAACCGCTCCACCAATTACAGGTAACATAATGGTACAAAAAAGCCTACCACCGCGTAATTTGAGTCTATATTTGCATTACCTCATGCCTGCTCTGCCAAGCACTGAAACCGCCCCACTGTGATGAAATGTGGTTTTGCATTGCTTTCTGCCCCCTCCCTTACACCTGCATTAAAAGAGTCTTACCAGACTCAACCTCAGACATTGCCCTTAAGCTTGCATCTTTTACAGCAGCCAATCAGAGTCATTTTCATTTTTCATTTCATGTCCATGGCTGGACTCCGGGCAGGAAATTGTATCGTGCTCTAATGATGTTCCAAAATGAACCAGTGCATTAAGGTTCAATGCGGATTGTTATATAAATGAAAAGGGGAGAAAATAATAACAGTGTGCATGCGGACACAAAAGCATGTGTTTGTGTGTACCCTTATGCAGTCTGGGTAAGTCTTTGTGTTGCATCTAAAAAGTAGTGAATGTAGTGAGAATGTGTTTTTTGTCCCAGTGTGTGTGTGAGAGTTTGCTGCTTTCTGTGTATGAATATGAAGGAGCAGTGGAGGCGACCGGCTGACCTTTCAGGGGACCTCCCTCATTGAAGCTGTCCTGTAGTGGTATTCATATTACCATTTCAATACACTGCCAGGCCTGGCTGGCAATAAAATATTCAGCTGACCTTTAAGGCAAAAAAAAGACTTAGTTATAGACTGTTATATCATTTAACCTTAAGACTGTACAGAGTCAGCGTGAGCTGTGTCGCTGTGTGCCCCTCATTACTGGCCACACTCTGACAGACTGGTCTGAACTGTAAGCAAGCCTGTGGCAAAAGGGGACTAACCTACTGTTTCCAATGAGAGCCCTTCCTCAACCTTAAGTCTTACTCTCAGGTCATCTGAACACTTTTTCTTTTTAGCACACGTGAGATTTACATACATGTAGAGCACGAGCAGCACTTGAATATGCTCCGTGGAGCTTTTTTAACAGTGAAAGATTTATTTCTTTCCTTCCAGCCTTTAGGTTCTTGTATTGTGATATTTCTTTGTCGTTAGCCACGAGTGAATTCACTTCACATGAAAGTGATTTAGTCAAACACTTTCTGAAAAGAAAATACACTTGAAGAAACACACAGAGTACCCCGCTGTTTAAAGGATAATTGATCTTTGGGCAACCTGATCTCACAGAAAAACGTGAAATGGCCGAGACCAGTACATGGTGCCGCCACCATGGAAACAATGCCAATGGGAAGTCAGTTAGGATCCTTGGTCGTGGTGGACACACACATGAGCCACATCAAAGGGAACATGCAACGCTCAGAGCTAGTAACGTAGAGGAGGTGGATGGATCAAACAAACACGGGACTTTCAACCACGAGACCAAAGTGTTGTTGACTTACTGGGAAATTACACGTGTTACATACGTTTTTCCCAAAGCTAACTAAGTTCACATTCTTGTTTTAAGCCCAACCATGAAGTATTTCCTCAACCTAACCAGTGCTTTTGTCTAAACCTAATGTTAAATTGTTTCTGTGATGCCGACACGTCATTTGAATACATTTCGTGCCACCACCATGTAACAGGCTGTTAGAAGGCTGTGGTCATTGTGTGTGTTTCTGCAGTGCAAACTAAACAAAAGCCACAGCAATGTTGTCGGGCTCAGCGTCAACAAGCAAACGCTGGTTACAATGAGGATAAATAATAATGGTCTGAGTTCTCTCTCTTCCTGTTTCAAACACACAAGATAGTTCTCTCTATGTGACGTAAACAAGCAAAGTAAGCACAACATTGTAAAGTTCTGAGAATAGTATTTCTTTTAAGTTGTTGTTATTCAGTGTGATTGAGCCACTGGTTCAGCGCTCAATACGAATTCCACAACTCCAGGTGCCAGATGAAACTAAAACTCTGGAGAAAAGCAGACACAAATATGCATGCACACTCTTTTCATCACATTTATAAAGCCTCACAAAGCAGGATTCTGTTTCATAAAACTCAAATTGAAGTCTGAATTCCACTCCCACTGCTAGTCATAAATGAATACCCGAGTCATCTGTTTGCAGATCAATACTTCAGCCTGCTCCAGCGGTCTTAGCCCTGTTGATAAACCACGGGAGAAATGAAACTCAGCTGTCTGTGTTCTATCAGCAATGCTTTCCAACAGCGCCAGAGCAGCCGTCATTATGCACAATCATTTTACATGGCCGTGGATCCTTACAGCTCACAGAGTCAACTTACTTAATCATGTGCATCTGACAACCATCATCGTCTAATGTCACAAATGGTTTGTTTTTCACGTAACTTGTGTACTTCACGAACAGCACTTCCATCGTTATATTAACCAAATGAATGATCTTTTCCGAAAGCTAACTAAGTAGGTTTGTTGCCTCAACCAAACCGAGTTTGTTCCTGTGAAGACTGAAGTTTATTTTGAAATTGCCAAGTGTTGCTGGCTTTCCTAGGAAAACGCACTGAAAATAAGTTTTCTCAAATTACTTTGAGTAATATATCATACAAACCGTTTGAGGAT